>NC_046164.1:58773555-58798519 GCF_011064425.1 Rattus rattus | reverse complement strand
ANNGGCAGGATTAATATAGTAAAAATGGCCATTTTACCAAAAGCGATCTACAGATTCAATGCAATCCCCATCAAAATACCAATCCAATTCTTCAAAGAGTTAGACAGAACAATTTGCAAATTCATCTGGAATAACAAAAAACCAGGATAGCTAAAACTATCCTCAACAATAAAAAAGGACTTCAGGGAATCGCTATCCTGAACTCAAGCAGTATTACAGAGCAATAGTGATAAAAACTGCATGGTATTGGTACAGAGACAGACAGATAGACCAATGGAATAGAATTGAAGACCAAAATGAACCCCACACACCTATGGGCACTTGATTTTTTTTGACAAAGGAGCCAAACCATCCAATGGAAAAAAAAGATAGCATTTTCAGCAAATGGTGCTGGTTCAACTGGAAGTCAACATGTAGAAAAAAGCAGATCGATCCAAGCTTATGAACCTGTACGAAGCTTAAGTCCAAGTGGATCAAGGACCTCCACATCAAACCAGACACACTCAAACTAATAGAAGAAAAACTAGGGAAGCATCTGGAACACATGGGCACTGGAAAAAATTTCCTGAACAAAACACCAATGGCTTATGCTCTAAGATCAAGAATCGACAAATGGGATCTCATAAAACTACAAAAGCTTCTGTAAGGCAAAGGACACTGTGGTCAGGACAAAAGCGGCAACCAACAGATTGGGAAAAAGATCTTTACCAATCCTACAACAGATAGGCCTTATATCCAAAATATACAAAGAACTCAAAAAGTTAGACCGCAGGGAGACAAATAACCCTATTAAAAAATGGGGTTCAGAGCTAAACAAAAATTCACAGCTGAGGAATGCCGAATGGCTGAAAACACCTAAAGAAATGTTCAACATCTTTAGTCATCAAGAAATGCAAATCAAAACAACCCTGAGATTTCACCTCACACCAGTGAGAATGGCTAAGATCAAAAACTCAGGTGACAGCAAATGCTGGCGAGGATGGAGAAAGAGGAACACTCCTCCATTGTTGGTGGGGTTGCAGACTGGTACAACCATTCTGGAAATCAGTCTGGAGGTTTCTCAGAAAATTGGACATTGAACTGCCTGAGGATCCAGCTATACCTCTCTTGGGCATATGCCCAAAGATGCCCCAACATATAAAAGACACGTGCTCCACTATGTTCATAGCAGGCCTTATTTATAATAGCCAAAGCTGGAAAAGAACAGATGCCCTTCAACAGAGGAATGGATACAGAAAATGTGGTACATCTACACAATGGAATATTACTCAGCTATCAAAAACAATGACTTTATGAAATTCATAGGCAAATGGTTGGAACTGGAAAATATCATCCTGAGTGAGCTAACCCAATCACAGAAAGACATACATGGTATGCACTCACTGATAAGTGGCTATTAACCCAAATGCTTGAATTACCCTAGTTGCCTAGAACAAATGAAACTCAAGACGGATGATCAAAATGTGAAGGCTTCACTCCTTCTTTAAAAGGGGAAGAAGAATACCCTTGGCAGGGAAGAGAGAGGCAAAGATTAAAACAGAGACTGAAGGAACACCCATTCAGAGCCTGCCCCACATGTGGCCCATACATATAGAGCCACCCAATTAGACAAGATGGATGAAGCAAAGAAGTGCAGACCGACAGGAGCGGATGTAGATCGAACCTGAGAGACACAGCCAGAATACAGCAAATACAGAGGCGAATGCCAGCAGCAAACCACTGAACTCAGAACGGGACCCCCATTGAAGGAATCAGAGAATGAACTGGAAGAGCTTGAAGGGGCTTGAGACCCCATATGTACAACAATGCCAAGCAACCAGAGCTTCCAGGGACAAAGCCACTACCTAAAGACTATACATGGACTCAAACTGCAAAGGTAGCAAGGATTAGCCTGTTAAGAGCACCAGTGGAAGGGAAGCCCTGGGTCCTCTAAAAACCCCCCAGTGAACTAGACAAATGGGGGAAAACACCCATAAGGAAGGGGGGGAAGGGGATGTTTTGCCTGTAAAATTAAATAAAAAAAATACTCAAAAATAAAAAAAAATTGAAAAATAATTTAAATAAAATAGTCTCGATGTATTTTATAATTAAATACTCAAATGAGAATTTCAAATTGGACATGTGGTAGGTAAGGTCTCTTTAACTGAAGCACTGTGTATAATGATCAAGTTCTCAAGTCCATAGGGATAACATTTATTATCATAAAGAGTCCTACACTATTTGAAATCTGAGGTTAAACACTTACTACAAGGTTTACAAGGAAAGTATGAATCTCAAGAAAATTCATTGCTTGAGAAACGTGAATTTATTGTCAAGGGATAAAAAAGAATCAGTCATCTGAATGCTTAATACAAATCAAAAATGTTAATAAACTGCTCACCTCATTTGCCTGTTGCTCCAAAGTCCACAATTTAAGACACGTCTAAGCACTAAACTACAGTTTTTTTATGACCCTGCCAAAAAGTAAATATTCACATGGAATCACTATGGAAAAGTCAAAGAACAGCCCAGGTCATGCACCGATTTTACATTATTGGCTAAGAAGGGAGTTTCCACTCAAATGGAAAGAGATTGCCACTACTTGTATATCATGTATCCCAAACTGAGCTTTCTAAATCACAGATCCACCATAGTGGATAATTTATAGTTGCTCTACTAGTTATCACTCGCTGTATACTGATTTCTAAGTAATATGACTATTACAAAATGTCACCACACTGAGAGATGATTGAAACTGAATGGTTAGGTGGTAACCAAGAGCTCTATGGCAGAATCTAATCATCATTATGTACATATTGGAAAACATTTGTTGGACTAATAACAGATGATATTTGGAGATGCTTATCTCAACTCCTAATCCATATGTGTAATTTTCATTATAGGTAATTAGAAGTTGCTACTTTTAGCAATGGAAAGACAGAATAGATTTTATTCTTCTTAAATGAAAGAAAATTGCATCAGCAAAGGAACAGACTGCTGAGGTCAGAGGGGTGCTGGAGCAGACAGTGTTTGTGAAGTGAGGGACCAGGTTTTAGTGTAAAAAAAATTCCCATTGGCCAAGCAATGGAACCATAAGGAAATTATTCTAATGAATATGAAGCACAATGGGAGGTATTTATCATAAAATAGCTTGATGAGCTTCCATTTTACGACATGCAGCTTTTGGGGCATGTTTTCCCTAATGAATAACAAATGAGAAATTATGTTAGATTCAGGCAAACCCTTGGGTAACATAAGGTACAGAGGCCACCCAAGGTGTGCGCTTGCTATTGAACTGATGAAATTAGTGAATAAAGACAAATCTAAAAATGAAAGGCATAATGGCAAGTTTGTACTACCATATTTTCACACACACACACACACACACACACACACACACACACACACACACACACACACACATAACACAGTGTAGCATAGAGAAAGAAATGGGGGTAGTAGTCTTAGGAATGGGTAATGTCCACCCATTTCCTGTTTATATCTACCATTCATACCAGATTCACTCTTCTGCATCCCATGCTGGTCATAATGAGCTACCATGAAAACTACTTACATGCTGTCTCTAACCAGCCCCTATCTTGCACACAGGGGTTTTCCATCAAAGTAGAAGTTGTACTTCATCTTAGAATATGCATATCCTGGTTCAAAGACATACCTAAGACTTTGAAAACATTTTGTGCATTGGAATACTGTAAATATACCTAAAATTTTTCCCGAGTTTGAGTTTATACAGCAAAGTTCCGTTTACAAGTCCTCCCCATGTGGACATAAATTTAAAGCACAGAATGACATAGAACCTTTAAAAATATCTATGTGAGGAAAATATTAAATCTATGTGAAAGCAGTTATAATTTAGGAGACTTTTAAATAACTTTATCCAGCTTATTTAAGGGACAATGGATAGTTTATTTTACAATGACTTTTTCCCTACCAACATTTGTCCCAAAAACTTACAGCTGAGAAAGAAACTAACTAACAATTGCTTTGCTTTTCAGACTACTCATGTTGAAGTGGGATACACACACACACACACGCGCGCACACACACACACACACACACACACACACACACACACACACACACACACACACTTGAACTAGAAAACTGACCAAAGTAATCAATAGAGCACCAATATAAAGTTGCCAATATGATCCAAAAAGGAACACTCCTGGGCACATACCCAAAAGATGCTCCAACTATAACAAGGACACATGCTCCATTATGTTCACAGCTGCCTTATTTATAATAGCCAGAAGCTGGGGAGAACCCAGATGTCCTTCAACAGAGGAATGGATATTAAAAACATGGTACATTTACACAATAGAATACTTCTCAGCTATTAAAAACAACAACTTCATGAAATTCTTAGTCAAATAGATGGAACTACAAAATACCATCCTGAGTGAAGTAACTAAATCACAAAAGAACAGACATGGTATTTACTCACTGATAGATATTAGCCCAAAAGCTCAGAATATCCAAGATAAAGTTCAGAAGCCATATGAAGAAGATGGAAGAGCAAATTGTGGATGCTACGTCCTTCTAGGAATGGAGAAGAATAATACTCACAATATGGAGATAAAATGTGGAGCAGAGACTGAAAGGAAGGCCCGCCAGAGACTACCCCACCTGGGGATCCATCCCATATGCAGCCACCAAACCCAGACAATATTGAGGATGCCAAAATATGCTTGCAACAGGAGCCTGATATAGCTGTTTCCTGAGAGGCTCTGCCAGAGCCTGCCAAATACAGAGGTGAATGCTTGCAGCAAACCAATGAACTGAGAATGGAGTCCCCGATGGACTGAGGGAGCTGAAGGAGTTTGTAATTCCATAAGAAGAAGAACAATATCAAGCAACCAAACCCTATTAAAATTCCCAGGGACTAAATAACCATCCCAAGAGTACACAGGGATCGACCTATGGCTCTAGCTGCATATGTAGCAGAGGATGGACTTATTGGGCTCAATGGGAGGAGAGGTTCTTGATCCTGTCAATGTTTTATGTCCCAATGTTGCAGACTGTCAGGGAGGGAGCTGGGAGTGGGTGGGTAAGGGAGCATCCTCATAAAAGCAGGGGGAGATATTGGATTTCTAGGTGGGAAACTGGAAAAGGGGATAACATTTGAAATGCAAATTAAAAATATCCAATTTAGAAAAAGATCAAAATAAATAAATAAATAAATAAATAAATAAATAAATTTTTCAGAGTCAATACTCAGTTTGAATTCCAAACTAAATCCTCCTGATTGACCTCTCTGGATGCAGATGTTGGGGCTGAGGTTAGGTTTGGAAGAATTTTGGAGGGGTTTGGATTTGTGGTTATAGTGAGTGAGAAGTATGTTCAGGTAGGGTAAGCAATGGAGCTCTTATGTACACAAATGACCATAAGGAGTCCCTTATGTGCTAATGTGCAATGAGATCACAAGTACTTCTTGGAAGAACTAGAAATCCATCTTGTGTCAACACACTCACTCATTTGTCTGTTTATGACAATGGGTATTTATCTACCTATGTGGCCCAGACTGGTTTTCACCTCATGGTGATTCTCCTGCCTCAGCCTGCAAAGTGCAGATATTATAGGAATGCACCTGCATGCCTGGATAATTATTAGAATTTTATTAAATGTTATTGCCAAGTTTCTAGTTATGCTTACAGGTGAAAAACGGAGACTTAATATATGTAGAAGGAATCTCTTATGTCTCTTTTGTTTCCCTGTTAAATAAAATTGATTGGCCTGTAGCAGAGCTGAAAAAAAAAGGTGAGAGTTCCAATATGAAGCAAGGATTCTGGGACACGGCCGGGTGCAGGAGAGAATTCACACTGGAATGCAGAGGACAGAAGCATGGGACAAGTTCACATGGCAGAGTTAGAACAGAAAAGTGGGATGATTAATTTATGTGCTAGTCTGGGAACAGCCAAAGCTTAAGATCAAGGTATTTGTCAATGTAATTTGGGTTTCAGAGTCATTATTCTGGTAGCTTGGGGATGGGAGGAAAAAACTCCAATTTTACAAATATGCCTTTGAATGCTAATAGCTTATATTTCAGCAACACAAACTTAAGAGAATGAGCTAAATCGAAAGACCTAGGCAGAATCACGGTCTTTACAGTGGAGTTTTTACTGAACCACTTACCACTTACAAATGTATCCGTGTGTGTGTGTGTGTGTGTGTGTGTGTGTGTGTGTGTGTGTGTGTGTGTGTGTTATTATTTTATCAAGCCCCACAAGAGTGTTTAGCAAGATATACAAAACTTCATTGCTGTTTTTCTGTTTCCTGACTGTAGCATGGAGATTCTCCAAAGTTTTGTCTATCACTAGAACACAGCTTAGCCATAGTTAGTGTGAGACAACGTGTTTGTCACAAAAGCTTCCCTGGAGGCAGGTGACACTTAAGCATCTGTGGTGAGAGAATATAGACTCTCTGTTCAAAAGTGGAGAACCAGATTTCTGTGAGACATAGTGAAAGGAATCCTACTGAGTTCTAGAAAGTCATTCACACAGTTAGAAGCATGGCCCACTCATTGTGTAGTTCAAAAATGAGAAGAGCAGAAATGATAAATAACTAGGGACTTTTTCATTTCTCAATGCTCACTTCTCCATGACCTCTGCTAAAATAGAAAGCCATGGTTTAAAAGCAACAATAAAACAAAACAAACATAGGCACAGTCATCCATGACTTAGAAAACAGACTGATGACCAGTAACAAAGGATGAAGCCACATCACAATGAATACATGTATTTCCATGGTACCACAGGCTACACAAACACATACTTCACACTCAGAACACCTCTGTTCTCTGACACTGTCATTCAGCCATGGAAAAAGGATCACGGAAGATTAAAACAACTCATAAACATATGATTTTACATTCCAAGATAAGAGACAGCATAATATCCTGGCATCACATTGCTTTTAGTAGGTCAAGAATGGATGATTTGGAAAGGTAGCCCCTGGAATCATGCCTAATAAAATTAACTGGAACTGTATTGGAAGTAAACTAAAATCAAACAAAATCAGGATTAATTAAAAAATATTTTATTTTTCATGGTATATCAAGTGGACATAGCCAAGAGAAAGCAGTGTGATAGAACTTATTAAAAGGATTTTCATATTCAATATTTGAATTATAATCTGCATTTTCACATCTCATCAATTCTTTCAGTCCTATTTTGAGCTAGAATCACACACACACACACACACACACAAACACACACACACACACACACACACACACACACGTTAGCAAAAGATTTTAGTAAGTCAGCTACATCCTGCTACATGAAAAAAATACTCAGGGGATGAGAGTTGGTGAAAGAAACTTTTTATTTATTTATTTATTTTTGTAAATAAAAAGCATTTTTCAGCTATGGCACATCTGAAAAAAATCTAGGTTAGTCTTCATTGTTTTTTCTAATAACTTCTCTTAGTTTGTCACCTTCTGCTGTGTGACAAAACATCTGAGGAGAAAAAACTTCCTCAAACATTTGCTTCTATTTGAAAACTTATTCTGGTAAAATCGTATGTATTTCTAGGATTTCTGTGAGTTTGTGCTTTTGGTGTGAGCTCTCAAGCTACACAGATATCTTTGTTACTTTTGCTTATTTCCCGCCTTGATTGTTTTTGAACCTAGCAATTTACCAAGTGTGATCCAATCCAACATCTTTCTGTAGACGTTTCCTGGAAACTCTAGGACTTTGTATATTTATAACTCCTGATAATAACATTTTATATTTTTAATCACTGTGATATATTCAGGTGCTGGAGAGCTGGTTCCTCATTAGGAGGTACATATGTGCCGCTCTTGGGCAGGAGAGTTCAGGTTCTAGCACCTTCCCTGGTGCCTGACAATCTCTGATATCTACAGTTTCAGCTAATCTCACACCGACTTCTCAATGTCCCTGAACCCTGCATTCATATATGTGAATTCACATACAGAAATAAGGATATTCACAATTATAATATATACAGGGATATATAACAATGTATGTATTGTTAAATAGTTAAGATATATACTTGCTAAGATAGATAAAATTTGCTTAATTTACATGATATTCTCTCATGTATACACATTTTACACACACACATACACAAGTACACACGAGCACATGTGCATGCGCACACGTGCGCACACATAGAGGTAATTTGGTACTGATGTTTTGTGGGATGTGGGATATTAACCGCTATTCACTATGTTCTCTTTTTCTTCACCCTTAAACTAACTGATTTTCTAAAAATGGCTGCAAATTTGCTAACTTCTTTTATTTTTAGTACAGTGTATGTGTTAATAGTTTATATAGTTGCCCTTTCATTTTAAGTCTTCTTTTGTTTGTTTGTTGGATTTATTTTATTTACATTTCAAATGTTGACCGGGTCCCTTCAGATCCTGGTGTGTCTGGACCTCAGGGGACCTGCCGCTTGAGTGCCTCTATCTTCCTGTTCCCAGAGGCCATACACAGTTTCCTCTTGGGCCAGGGATGTGGGCAGGGGTGGGCAGTATTGGTGATCTCTCCTGCTCTGCAGTCTCAGGAGTGCCCAGCTGCCTGGGCGGTGAGCTCTCTCTCCCATTCCCTTTCCCGGTTTTCCCCGTACATGAACCCCTAGGCCATCCTCCATCCCCCTTCTTCTAAGAGGGTATTCCCTCAGTCATCCATTCACCCCTTCCTGCCTCCCTGCCCTAACAGGGACACATTGGGGGTGGGTCGAGCTTTGTCAGGACCAAGGGTCTCTCCTCCCATTGGTGCCCAACAAGTCCATCCTCTGCTACATATGCAGCTGGAGGCATGGGTCTGTCCATGTGTACTCTTTGGACGGTGCTTTAGTCCCTGGGAGCTCTGGGTGGTTGGTATTGTTGTTCTTATGGGATTGCAAACCCATCAGCTCCTTCAATTCTTTCTCTAACTCCTCCAATAGGGACCCTGTTCTCAGTTCGATGGTTGGCTTAGAGTATCCATCTCTGTCATGCTCTGGCAGAGCCTCTCAGGAGACAGCTGTTTTAGGCTCCCGTCAGTATGCACCTCTTGGAATCTCCAAAGTGACTGAATTTGGTGGCTGTATGTGTGTGGACTGGATCCCCAGTTGGGGCATTCTCTGGATGGCCTTTCCTTCAGTCATTGCTCCAAATTTTGTCTCAGTATTTCCTCCTATGAATATTTTTGTTCCCCCTTCTAAGAAGGACTGAAGCTTCCGCACTTTGGTCATCCTTCTTGAACTTCATGTGGTCTGTGGATTGTATCTTGGGTAATCTGAGCTGTGAGCTAATATACAACCATCAGTGAGTATGTACCATGTGTGTTTTTCTGTGATTGGCTTACCTCAGTCAGGATGATATTTTCTAGTTCCTTGTCTTAAGGACTCATCCATCTTGTTATATTAGCCTATTCATTTACATATGTATGCATATATATCATGCAGAAGTAGATGTATGTATATATGTATATATGTATATATATATATATATATTTAGAGATATAGATAAGTAGGTGTATAGATATATAGATATATAGAGGTATCATATCATCCCATATCATATATATCATAACTTATGAAGAAAATGAAACTACTTTTTGGAGTGATTTTGCTTGTACCTTTGAGTGGATGGTTATAGTATTTGGGTAGAATATTGATCAGTTGAGACTGATCCTCAAGGATCTGTATTCACTGGTTTTTAGCATTTTGCAATGTCCTTTCTTCATACCTTGGAAGACTGTTCCTCTCAAACGAGGATATGTCAATTGCATGATCTTATTTTCTGAGATTAGAATGTGAAAAAGTTGGTTTCAGTCTTTAGCAGTCCTTAGTCATTGTATAATTAAGTTAGACAAAAAGCATTTTAATTGAACCTGATTATAGAGCTTAAATGTATCATTTTCGAATAATTCCATCCTTGGCATGGGAGATCTTTGAAGAAATTTTTTAGAAGTCTGGTAATAGTAAAAAATGTTAGCTTCCTCATTCCTTCTTTGACAGTCAGGACTTGAGAGGACGGCAGTCCATAATAATGTCTAACATGCACATAATAATGTCTAACATGCATCCTGACAGAAACGTGACCAAAGGCTGCCTGTAAAGGCTGTTTCCAGATTTCTGTTCCACAGGATATAGTGCTGTCATAGATATTGACAGCTTCCAGTTATTAATTGCACTACAAATAAAATAAATGTAGATGGTCAGCATGGTAAATAGTAATTATGAAAAGTGAATTTTTCACATCGTGTAATTTTTCTGATGTCATGTTTTGAGAAAGCTTCTAATAATCTGTGATTGGCCCTCTGTCTTTCTCCTGGTTTCTTTTGATGAAAACTATATTAACCTTTGCAATTTCTATATATTAAATTACTTCCTATTTTTGCTTTTACTTGAACTAATTCCAACTTTTTGTATTTGCATTTGTGAGTCAATGTCACGCTGTCTTAATTATGGCCACACAGCACTTAAAATTCATAGTTTAATTTGTAGATTTTCAGACATTCATATTGTTTTAACTCTTGTGGGTCCTTTGCATTTTTTTACATGCCTTGGGATCAGTTTATAAATGCACATAGAATTATGTATGTGCATAATAACTAACGACCTGCTAGAACATTGAGATTTATTGTATTAAATCTATGTAGCACTTTGGAGAAATTATGAATTTTAACACTATTATGTCTTCAAATACAGCATATGTATGTATATATATGTTTCTGTTTATTTTTATATAAAATTTCCCCCAATATTTTTATTTTTAGAATATATTCTACATATTTTATTAGATCCCTACTATTGATCTCATTTAACAATGTTTTCTTTAAATTTTATTGTGTTATGGGTTAATGTAGAGAACAATGTAATTCTGAACAATGAGCTAGCGTCAAACCTCTATATAAGTATTATGATTATATATATTCTTATTACATTTACCACATTTATTTTAAAACTTTTACTGTTCTATTGGTTTTCCCTTAATATCTTTTCATATGTTTATTACTACCTTGTTAAAACAAAACAAAACAAAAAACCAAATCATTAAATAACAAGAATACTTTTTCTTACTCCCATGAGGAAGAAACCTTTCAATGTTTCATTTTTATGTATTATATTCTGTCAGCATGCCAAAACATTATTCCATTGCCTTCTGGCTTCCTTAATGCTATGCAAATGTCTATTGTCAGTGCCTTGTGATTGTTTTGTAAATATTCTGTAAGAAATCTTGCTTTTCCTTAGTGATATGCACTTTCATTATAATGCATTTAAGTATGGGGCTTTTGAAATATATTTGCTTTAAATCTGATTCATAATTGAACTTTATGGGTTTTGGCATTCAGAAAACCAAGGTAATACTACTTTGAGCTTACATTTGGACAATCCTTCCCAAATATAATTTTTTTCATATGCATATTATCTAGTTATATAAAGTATATATTTATGCATATGTACAAATATATGCATACGCACACACATACATTTGTTTCTGAAGTTCATAAGTCTGTCACTCGAAATTTCTTTGAGACTCTGAGCAATATTTCTGAGTTTACTATTTGCATATAGCCATTTCAAAATAAAACTTTCTAAAACAGCATTTCTAAATTTTTCTAAAAATACACTGTTTCACTATTAATTCTCAATTTATTATTTGAAGAGTCATCTATCTTTTAGCCTTTGCAAAACGTTTAAACTCTCTTTATCTCATACACTATGTATAAAGTGAAGTTCATTCACGCTGTTTGCTCTCTACATCACTATTTCCCATGTTAAATAGTCTCTCCATAATCAGGGCTGTTACTCAAGCCAAAATCCCCTGTCCTTATAGTTCTTAGGTGTTACATTATTCCGTTCTACAATCTTCAGTTTAGGTAAAAGATGTGATACAGTGACAAGACAGGCTCTAGTTGACAATTATTTCATTGATGCTGTCACCCCATCATTTACTCTCTCTTACTAAATAACTTATTTACTTTAAATCCTTCCTCTCCCTCCTCTCCTCCCAATTCCCCCAAGTTCCCCTTATCCTCCCTCATACTTTTCTCTTCAGAAAAGGCGGGGACTCCCATGGATCTCAACCTACCTTGTAATATCAAGTTGCAGTAAAAGTAGTCATACCTTCTATTGTGTCTAGGCAGGGCAGTTCAGTTAGGGTATAGGGATCCAAAGGTAACCAACAGAGTGAGATATAGCCCTGCTCCTGTTAAGAGTTTCACCTGAAGACGAGCTGCACAACTGTTATAAATGTGCAGAAGACCGAGGTCCATCCCATGTATTCTCCCTGTTAGGTGATTCAGTCTCTGCAGACAACTATGGGCTCAGTTAGTTGGTTCTGATTGTTTTCTTGTGTTATCTTAGTCATCTCTGGTTCCTTCATTTGTCCCTCCCTGTCTTCCATAGAATTCCCTAAATCTACCTAATGTTTTGTTTGGGTGTCTAAATCTGTTTTCATCAGTTGCTTTGTGTAGTCTCTCAGATGACATATACTAGGTTCCTGTCAGCACATAAAGGAGAATATCACTAATTGTTCCCGGGGGATGGTGTCTCTCCCTCATTGCATGAGTCTTCATTGCAAGATTGGCAAATTGTTTGTTGTCCATTCCTCCAATTTCTCCTCCATCTTTTATCCCTGTCCATCTTGGACACAAGACAAATTGTGGGTCTAAGTTTTTGTAGATGGGTTGGTTTCCCAGTCCTCTACTGGAAGATTGTTTATCCTTACAGGAGATGGCCATTTCAAGTGCTATATCTCCTATTGCTAGGATTCCTAGCTGGTGTCACCCTTATAGATTCTTGGGAGTTTCCATAGGTTTTCATAGATTTTTTTTGCTCATCCCAGATATGCCCACCAACCAACTCCTGTGCATTCTCCATACATTCTCTCTTTTTCTGACCCCCTTTTAATTCTAACTGCTTTCCTCCCCATATCCTTCCATTACAAATTCCCTCCCTCCATCCACCCCAGATTTTTAGTCTATTTCCCCTTCTCAGTCAGAGTGCAGTATTTCCATCATGAGACATCCTGTTACTTAGCTTATTAGGGTCCTCGGATTGTAGCATGGTTATCCTGTACTTCATGGCTAATATACACTTACAAGTGAGTACGTACCATGATTGGCTTTGTCAGTTTGTGTTACCTCACTCAAGATCACCTTTTCTAGTTCTATCCATTTGCCTGCCAATTTGATAATTTCATTGTTTTTAAAAGCCTGGTATTCCATTGTGTAAATGTACAAAATTTTCATTAGTTGCCCTTCAGTTGAAGGACATCTAAGTTGTTTGAGTTTATTGGCTATTATGAATAAGCTGTTATGGACATAGTTGAACAAGTGTCGTCGTAGTATGGTGGGGCATATTTTGGGTATATGCCTAGGAGGAGTAAAGCTGGGTCATGAGGTAAAACTATTGGGGATAGTTCGGAATTTTCTGAGAAGCAGCCGAATTTACAAAGTTGTACAAGTTTCATGCCAACCAGCAATGGAGGAGAGTTCCCCTTGCTCTGCATCCTCTCCAGCCTGTATTGTTCCTTGGGTTTAGACCTTAGCCATTCTGAAGGATGTAAGATGGAATCCAAAACCATTTGATTTGCATTTCCCTGATGACGAAGGACGCTGAACATTTCTGTAAGTGCTTCTTCACCTGTCCGATTCTCCTGTCCGGAATTCTCGGTTTATTTCTGCACACCATTTTTAATTAGGTTCTTTGGTTGTTGGTGTCTAGTTTTTGGAGTCCTTTATATATTGTGGATATCAGCCCTCTTCTGGATGTAGGGCTGATAAGATTTATTCCTTTTCTATAGGATGCTATTCTTTCTTTTGATGGTTTCATTTGCTGTACAGATGATTTTCAGTTTCGTGAAGTACCATTAATTAATTGTTGATCTTAGTGACTGAGCGGTTGGTGTTTTTTCCAGGAAGTTGTCCCTGTGTTAAAGCACTTAATGTTATTCCTCACTTTTTGTTCTATCAGATTTAGTGTATTCGGTTTTAAATTGAGGTCTTTGGTCTAGCGGGCCTTGAGTATCCTCTAGGGTCATAGATACGAGCTATTTGCATTCTTCTACATGCAGACATCCAGTTAGTCCAGCACCATTTGTTAAAAATGCTTTCTTTTTCACATTGTATAGTTTTGGCTTCTTTGTCAAAAACGGTGCCTATAGGTTTGTGGCTTTCAGTGATATGATTCCATTGGGAAACTTTTCACCTTTTATTCTAATATTATGCAGTTTATATTGCTATTTTTCTGTAGAAAAGCTTGAACTCAGAGATGGTGATATCCCCAGAACGTCTTTGTTTGTACATGACCATTTTGGCTATCCTGGGTGTTTTGTTTGTTTGTTTGCTTTGGTTTGTTTTTTTCTTCTGAAATTGAGCAATTTTCTTACAAATTCAGTAAAGAATTATGTTGACAATTTGGTGGAAATCTCATTGAAATCTGTAATCTTTTCGTAAGATGGGCATTTTTATTGTGGTAATCCTAAAAATTCATGATCCTGGGAAATATTTTCATCTTACTTGCTTAAAATTATATTAAGATATTTTATTTTTGTGGCCGTTGTAAAGAGTTTTATTTTTTAATATCTTCCTGAGACTGGTATTTGTATAAAAGAGGGTTACTGATTTATTTTTTAGTTAATTTTGTGTCCTGCAACTTTGATGAAGGTATTTATCTGCTGCAGGTATTCTCTGATAGAAATTTGTGGGTTATTTATGTATATAATTATATAATTGGCAGGTAGCAATACTTTGATTTCTTCCTTTCCAATTTATATCCTTTTGATCTTCTTCAGTTGCCCTATTGCTCTAGCTAAAACTTCAAGTATAATATTGAATAGATATGGAGAAAATACAGAGCCTTGTCTTTCCCTGATTTTAGTAAAGGTACAATAAGTTTCTTTACATTTAATTTGATGTTGGACATGGCTTTATTATGTTTTTTATATGTTTATGAGTCCCACGAATTTTATCAGGAAGGGTGCTGGGTTTTGTTAAAGTCTTTTTTTAGCATTATTTAATGAGGGGATCATTTCTGTTTTTTTTTAACTTCAGTTTGTTTATATGGTATACAATATTGTTGGATTTTGTACGTCAAACCATCCCTGCATTTCAGATATTAAGCCTACTTGATCCTAGTGGATGATCTTTTAACGTGTTCCTGATTTCAGTGTATGAGTATTTTTACATCGAGGTTTGTGAGGGAAATTGGTCTGTAATTCTCTTTCTTTGTTAAACCATTGTTTGGTTCTGATCAGGGTCACTGTGGCCTCATAACTATCCACTTTTAAGGATGACTTTTCACTCTATGGGCTTGAGGTGAATCTCTAACATCTGATCTCTCCCTTCATTTTTTTCCCCAGAGAATTGGTGTATTGGGATTACCAACATGTGGCACAATAAATTATTTAATTGTCAGATTCTTTTGCTTTTGATATTCTTCTTTCCCTGGTCATTGGTTTGCACAGTTGGACAAGTGTGCACATATGGAGCATCGTGTTGGTCATCAGGTTAAGCAAGTATTTAAGAAAGTGACAGGAGTACAAAGAAGCTATTCAAGTGGAATGTCAATCACCAACTCTAGTGACATTTGAGTATCGAGAAATAATAAAAAAATAGAAGAGGAAACATTGAAATGAGCAAGAGGTGAAGAACACAGGTATAGTAAGTACTTATTCTTGTTAGAATCAAAATAAAGAAAATGCAGAAGTGTAAAAGACATATTTATTTTAATGTCAATACATATGTTGTAGCATGAATCAGAGATGGATGTTAAAAGGCTGATGTTGAGGTTTAATCAGCCCATGTCATTTCAATTTAATTTAACAAAATTAATTACAAATATTGGTTATAAAATGTTAATTTTATTGCAACAAACAGTAAACATCAACTTAACTAAAACAATAAATTTATTATCATCACCATGAAACAAACTAACTGCACCTAGGTTTTTATATGGTGTTTTATTAAGCATAATGTAAAAATGTGAGAAAATGTTGCTAATATATGCAATCTAAATAATTATTTTTGAGAAACACTATAGAAAGTCAAATTGAAAAACAAAATCCACAATTTCTGCCTGTGCCCACAGCTGACCTAGTCCCACAGCTCTCTGCATCAGATCCCCTGGGGAGAGAACAGGGCTCTCAAAGTGGAGACAATCCTATGAGCACAGGGAGACTACCACTTCAGCTCACATTCCCTGCCCAAGAGGAACCTGCCTAGATACAGGAATCTAGGATTCCTCTGGATACAGAAGCAGTATGGGACAGGATTCTTCCAGTCTCTGCCTAGGCCCAGAGCTGAAAGCCAGGAGCCAGGAGCCAGGAGCACTGATACACCTGATAGGAGAGGTAAGACCACCACTTCTGCTCCTAGCGACCTGCCTGGAGCCCTCAGAACACAGGAACACAGGAACACAGGAGCAGTCTGGGACAGGATCCTACCTGTTACTGCCTGCACCCTGAGCTGACCCAGTCCTACAGCTCTCTGTACCTAAATCCCGTTGGGGAGAGAGCAAGACTCTAAGAAGTGCAGACAATCCTGAGAGCTCAGAGGAGACAACTACTTCTGCCCACATTCCAGGCCCAAGAGAAATCCTCCTGGACCCCTCTGGACACAGGAACCAAGGAACAGTTTGGGACAGGATTCTTCCTATTTCTGCCTGCGTCCAAGGCTAACCCTCTGACACAGCTCTCTATACCCAGATCCCGTTGGGAGAAAATCAATCTCCAGGAGTGCTGACAAACAGGCTTACAGGAGTGGAAAGCCACTCCTGTCAGAGAGACCAAGACCAGTTAACACCACAGACAACCAAGTGATGAAAGGCAAGCACAGGAACCTAAGAAACAGAAACCAAGACTAATTGGAATCATCAGAGCGCAGTTATCCTATCAAAGCAAATACTGGATATCTGAACACACCAGAAAAGCAAGATTTTGATTTAAAGTCGCATATCATGATGATGAGAGAGGACTTTAAGAAGGACTTTAATAACTCACTTAAGGAAATACAGGACAATGCAGGTAAACAAGTAGAAGCCCCTGAAGAGGAAACACAAAAGAATCTCTTAAAGAATTACAGGAAAACACAATCAAACAGGTGAAGGAATTGAACAGAACCATTCAGGATCTAAAAGTGGAAGTAGAAACATTAAAGAAATCACAAAGAAAGACAACCTGGAGATCAAAAACCTAGGAAGGAGATCAGGAGTCATAGACGGAGCTTACCAACAGAATATAAGAGATAGAAGAGAGAATATTAGTGGAGGAAGGTACCATAGAAAACATTGACACAATAGTCAAAGAAAATGTAAAAGGCAAAAATCTTGTAAGCTAAATATCCAGGAAATTCAGGACACAATGAGAAAATCAAATTTAAGGATAATAGGTATAGAAGAGAGTAAAGATTCCCAACATAAAGGTCCAGTAAATACCTTCAACAAAATTATAGAAGAAAACTTCCCTAACATAAAAGAGAAGCCTACAGAACTCCAAATAGATTGGGCCAGAAAAGAAATTCCTCCTGTCACATAATAGTCAAAAAAAAAAAAGAAAGAAAGAAAGAAAGGAAGAAAGAAAGAAAGAAAGAATATTAAAAGCGGTCAGGGATAAAGGTCATGTAACATATAAAGTCAGACCCATCAAAATTACACCAGACTTCTCACCAGAGAGTATGAAAGCCAGAAGATCCTGGACAGATGTCAGACAGACCCTAAGAGAATGCAAATGCCAGTCCAGGCTACTATATCTAACAAAATGCTGAATTAACATAGATGGAGCAGCCAAGATGACAAAGCCAAATTTACACAATATCTTGCTTCAAATCCAGCCCTACAAAGGATAATAGACGGAAAACTCCCATATCAAGGAGGGAAACTATACCCTAGAAAAAGCAAGAAATTAATCTTCTTGCAACAAACCCAAAAGAAGAGAGACACACAAACATAATTCTATCTCTCACAACAAAAATAACAGGAAAAAACAATCATTGTACCTTAATATCTCTTAACATCAATGGACTCAATTCCCCAATAAAGAGACATAGATGAACAGACTGGATATTTAAACAGAACCCAGCATTTTGCTGTATGCAGGAAACACACCTCAGTGACAAAGACAGAAACTCCATCAGTGTAAAAGTCTGGAAAACAATTTTCCAAGCAAAAGGTCTGAAGAAACAAGCTGGAGTAGCCATTCTAATAGCGAATAAAATCGACATTCCACCAAAAGTTATCAAAAAAGATAAGGAAGGACACTTCATATTCAACCAAGGAAAAATGCACCAAGATGAAATCTCAATCCTGAATATCTATGTTCCAAATTCAAGAGCATCTACATTCATAAAAGAAACCTTACTAAAGCTCATAGCACACATTGTATCTCACAAAATCATAGTGGGAGACTTCAACACCCACTCTCAGCAATGGACAGATCATGGAAACAGAAACTAAACAGAGACACAGAGAAACTAACAGAAGTTATGAAACAAAGGGTTTCAACAGATATCTATAGAACATTTCATCCTAAACCAAAGAATATACCTTCTTCTCAGCACCTCATGGTACCTTCTCCAAAAATGACCATATCATTGGTCACAAAACAAGAAGATTGATCTAATCCCATGCATCTTATCAGATCACCACAGACTAAGGCTGGTTTTCAATAACAACAAAAAGAACAGAAAGCCCACATATACATGAAGTTGAACAGTACTCTACTCAATGATAACTTGGTCAAGGGAGAAATAAAGAATGAAATTAAAGAAGTTGTATAATTTAATAAAAATGAAGGCAAAACATACACAAAATTATGGGACACATTGAAAGCAGTTCTAAGAGAAAAACTCATAGCTCTGAGTGTTTTCAAAAAGAAACTAGAGAAAACATACACTAGAACTTGACAGAACACCTAAAAGGTCTAGAACAAAATAAGCAAATATGGGCAAGAGGAATAGATAGCAGGAAATAATCAAGCTCAGGGCTGATAGTAACCAAATAAAATAAAAGGAACTCTACAAAGAATCAACAAAACCAGGAGCTGGTTCTTTGAGAACATCAACAAGATAGCTAAACCCTTAGCCAGCCTAACCAGAGGTCACAGAGAGAGTTTCCAAATTAACAAAATCAGAAGTGAAAAGGGAGCCATAACAACAGAATCTGAGGAAATTCAAAAAAATCATCTGATCCTACTACAGAAGCCTATATTTAACAAATCTGGAAAATCTGGATGAAATGGACAATTTTGTAGACAATACGAGTACTAATGTTAAATCAGGGTGGGATAAGCTATCTAAACAACCCATAACTCCTAAAGAAATAGAAGCAGTCATTAAAGGTCTCCCAATCAAAAAAAGCCCAGGACCAGATGGGTTTAGTGCAGAATTCTATCAGACCTTCACAGAAGACCTAATACCAATACTCTCCAAACTATTCCACAAAATAGAAACAGAAAGAACACTATTGAATTCCTTCTATGAAGCCACAATTACTCTTATTCCTAAACCACACACACACACACAAACACACACACTACACAGAACAACAAAATCCATTAAAACTGTGGTCAAAAGATAGATGAATACCTTGTCTATAATGAGTTTATAATAAAACATTTTCTCAGGATAATTATTAAAATTTTACTGTGTATTTTATAATATGACATATCAAAAATAATTGTGTGGATTTAAACTTTCTTTTCAGCATATGAAAACAGTCCTATTTTTAGAGCGCCAACACTATATATTTAGTGAATAAATGCTAATCACATCTCTGGACAACCTTGAAATATCCCATTTTGTCTAATTGTAATTTTTAAAATTAATACTTTGTTTTTTTTACTTTATCAAAGTTTGCATGTTTGAATGAATTGTATCCTCTCATTCTCCATCATGTTTTATCTCTTTCTGGATAAATTTCTGAACCTAAATGAACATGTGCTCTCTGAAAAAAATACATGCTTCCCTCATGAAATGATTCAAACACCACAGAGGAAAATTCAAATGCCTACATACTGTAGCCAAACATGTGGCAAACACCTGAAAAAAATGTCAAAAAATAATCAAAAGTTTCACTGCTACAAGAACTTTAAAATTATTATAGGTTACCTTCTGGCCTGTTAAAATAATAAGGGTTGAGAGAACAGTTCAGTAAATATTTTGATGGCTTCTCATACAACTTTATAACTTTCCTCTGTTCATAACATCAAAGAAATGCGGATTTTGACTTGTGCTCTTTATAAAATTTTATCAGTTGCAAATAAAATTCAGCTTTTCTATTGAAATCCCAAAGAAGCTAGAATGGAGATTTGTAAGTGGTATGTATTGACTGCATTGAATTTAGGCAATGCAAAATTTAGGGTTGAACATATAAAAGAAAACATCGGGGTTAAGAGATGTGCTCATTGAGGATCACAATAGTATTATGAAATAATTATGGAAAATACATTATAAGGTTAAAGCATTAAATGCTTGTCTGAACTCATGGTTCTTTCTTTTATTAAGCATATTCTGTAAGACATGGCTTAATATTTATTTAACAAAATGATAGCTGCAGTTCTGATAAACCATTATCTATATTGCTAATTTTTGAAGATTCTCACACTTCTACTTTCCAGCGATTCTTGGGAAAACACTTCCAGTTAAACAAAGAGCAGGGGCTCTATGAGAGCTCAGACTGGAGACCATCTTCCCTGGCAATTAGGTACCTTTCTAAATAGTTATACAGGTCAAAGCCAGTATTGTACACCCTGGAGCAAAATAAATTCTGTATTCTCATCCTTTAAAAGTATCCTCATTTTCTATCATAAAATAATTCAGAAATTTAAAGGAAATGCCTAGAGTATAGCATTCTTTGCTTTTACTAAAGATTAAGAGTGCAGATGTGAAACCACCTTGTCAGATAAATTTATCATGTAAGTTTTCAAAACTCTCAGGTTTGGGAGGACATAAAACATGGTTCACAGTGGACTTCAAGTCCTTAATTTTTAAACCCAGATTTTTTTTAAAAAGGAAATTCAATCCTTATGCTTCCCATTCCTTTCCACTCAACTCATCAAAAAGTGGTTCATTCTTAAATATTTGACATTCAGCATAAATCTTCTTTTCTTTTTTATTGAACACAGGAAGCTGTACTTGCCAACAGTAAACAAATCAAAATATTCTATTTCAGGGGATGAGAGTGTAACAGGCAGCACACATAAGGCACTGGGTTACATCCCCATTATCCATCCTATCCTCTTCCACTAATTCATTTCCTGACATATTCATCAAATAATTTATGTTTATGCATCTATTTGCAGATGTTAGTTAAGAAAGCATATTTTCCTTCATTTTAAACCCTATTGATGTGATAAGCCAAATGAAATATGCAGGAGTGTGGACACATTCAGCATGAGGAAAAATAAACACACATTAAAGAAGTCAAGAGAAAAGTGTGTGTCCATACACAAACATACTCATTTGTATTTTCTCTCTTGTTTCAATTTCATTAATCAATTTGAAAGTTATTTTTAAACTGTGGGCCCTGTGTGTGTGTGTGTGTGTGTGTGTGTGTGTGTGTGTGTGTATGTGTGTATCTGTGTGTTAGATTGCATATGCATAAACTTCATAAAGTCTGTTCTCACCTTCCATTTCTCATGAGTACTAGGGGTGAAACTCAAGTCACCCAGTACCCACTGAGTTTATCACCAGACAAAAAGTGATTTACAAATTATATTTTCTAGTAAAGTAACACTGAAAGACACTATTTTTGTATGTATCTCCTATTTTAAAATGTTTGCACTATATTGGTGTTTAATTACTATTTATATAATAAAAATGATAAGCGTAGGTCAGTGTAAGATAAATGTTTCTGTCATTTGCTATACTATGATCAAATGCCAGGGGAATTAATATTCAAATTTCCTAAATTACACGCAAATGCATTTACAGTTTGTTCTTTTGATTATGGATTTTTATTACAGTCTAATTCATTGAAACGCAATACACTAGTTTGAACAATGGGTCAATATGAATTGAATTTTAATTAACACCCCCCAAATAAAACTATGTGTCCTTCCAATATAAGTAGTCAACTTTGTCAACTTTGCTTCAGTCTTAGCTTTATTATTTCAGCACTTCCTTTTGCTAAAAAGAGCAACATCTTGATTTTCTAGATATCTGTTATTACATTTGTAAACAATATGTTCAGAAAATAAATCCCAAGCAGGCCTTGCTTAGAAGCATATGGGGGAACTGACCTAGTCAATACATTTTACCTTTTACCTAGAAGTTTCCATTAGTATGAAATTAAAGGCATTTCCTATAAAATGCTAATTGAAATACAGTGTTAAAATGAGAAACAGAAACTGTTCTGCTACTAAAACTCCAGACTTAGAAGTTACTTCTGATTATTATTGCTGTCTTAGTTAGTGTTCTATTGCTGTGAATAGACACCACTACCAAAGCAGCTCTTCCAAAAGAAAGCATTTAATTGGAGGCTCCTTACAGATTCAGAGACTTAGTCCATTATCTTGCAGGGAGCATGACAGCAGGAAGCATGGTGGCCCTCAGATGCGCTGCTGGAGAAGTATCTAAGTGACTCATCTTGTCCCGTAGGCCCAAGAAGGGGAGTCTAGGTTTGTCATAGGCATTTATAACCTCAAAGACTACTCCCAGTGACAAGTGACATGCTTCTTCCTACAAGGCCACACCATTTAATCCTTCTAATCCTTTCAAATAGTGCCACTGCCTGGTGTTTAAATTTATGAACTGATGGGGGCCATTCTCACTCTAACCACAATAATTGCAGAAATCCAATATATATATTCATATACATATATGTGTATGTATATGAATAGAAATATATGAATGTTAATTAGACTTAAGTCAGAGCATTTTCCATGAAATGTTAATACTGAATTTAGTAAGTTTATGGATAATTTGTTATGAGATTTCCAGAACATCTTTTTTCACAAATGAAACATCATCTTCAATATTTTTTAATTTTATTTAATGGTTTTTATTTTTTGCACCACAGACTTATCTCTCTCCTTGTCCACATTCCCCATCTCCACAGGGATGTCCTCCCCAAACCCAACCCAAATCCCCACAACACTGGGTGCTTCCCCACTCCCTGGGGCTTCCAGTCTCTTGACTCTTGACGGTTAGGTGCATCTTCTCTGACTGAACCCAGACCCAGCAGTCCTCTGCTGTATATGTGTCAGGGGGATCATATAACTGGTATATGCTGCCTGGTTGAGAGAATCGACAAGATAGATAAACCCCTAGCCAAACTAACTAAAGGGTTCAGAAGCAGCATCCAAATTAACAAAATCAGAAATGAAAAGCAGGACATAATAGAAATGGAGGAAATTCAAAAATCATATCCTATTATAAAAATCTATACTCAATAAAACTGGAAAATCTAGATGAAATGGGGGGTTTTTGAGACAGATACCACATACCAAAGTTAAATCACAAACATGTAAACTTTGTAAATAAGCACATATTTCCTAAGGAAATAGAAGTCATTTAAACCTCCCAACCAAAACTAGCCCAGTGCCAGATGGCTTTTCTGCAGAATTCTACCAGGCCTTAAAATAAGACCTAATACCATCAATCTATTCCATAAAATAAAAACAAAAAGAACAATACTTAATTCATTTTATGAAGATACAATTACTTTGATACCTAAACCACACAATTATGCAAAAAAAGAACTTCAGACCAATTTCACTTATGAATATTGATGCCAAAATACTCAATATAATTCTTGGAAACTGTATCCAAGAACACCTCAAAACCATCATTCTCCATGATCAAGTAGGCTTCATCCAAGGGATGCAAGGTTGTTTTACCATCCTCATTATTATCTTGGAAAGTATGATAGTAACTTTAAAATACAGACTAATCAAGTATTTTACAAGTAAGGATGGCATCATTAATGTGTTTGAATATTTTTCACACATGTGCCAGAGTTTATAACTCAAAAATAACACACACACACACACACACACACTTTCACACTTTAATTATATTAAGTTTTTACCACCTAGCCCCTCAAGTGGCCCTTAGTTTTCTGTATCCCACCGCATATACCCTCCTTCCTATAACTTCCCTTTCCCTCCTCAGTTAATCCTACCATTACAGTACCCCCCATCTCTGTCCTATTTTTCATACTAAAGTGGATTGTCCCTAACCCAGTTCCTTGTTCTTTATGTAATCTCTGTGGTAGTATGAATTACAGCCTGCTTATTGAAAATATAACAACTAACATCCTCATATAAGAGAATATATACCTTGTTTGTCTTCTGTTGATCCAGTTTACCTCACATGGGATGATTTTTTTCTAACTGTATTCATTTACTTGTAAATTTCATGGTTTCATTTTTTTAAGCAGCTGAGAAACATTTCATTGTTAAAGCATAACTCCTTTCCTTTAGCCATTCATACATTGACAGACATCTATGCTGTTTTCAGTTCCTGGCTACAGCAGTGATAAATATGTTCGAGCAAGTGTCTGAGTAGTAGGATGACCTTTGGATATATATTCAAGTAATATAGCTGGATCTTGAGATATATTCTAATTTGTTTTGTTGAGAATTTCATATATGCTAATAGTGTGTTTTGGTCAAATCTACTTCTCACTCATTTCCTTTCACATTTTACACAATCCCTTCACACATATTTTCCTTCCAATTCCATGTGCTCTGTTATTTATAAAAGCCACTGAGTTCACGCAGAATTGCTTGCATGTACTTGGGTGTGGAGCATGTACAAGAGCATAGTTTTTCTTTAGGGGTCGCATCTTAGAAGATAACTGATTTCCTTCCCCCTGAAGCCATCAGTTGCCAGTAGCAGTACCTCCACTAGGGATGGGACTTCATGAGGCCTTCTTTAGTCCATGTTGGGACATTGGCTGGCTTGAGCTGTTATGCACACAATAACAGCAGATGTGAGTTCACATGTGCAATAGTCAGCTCCGCCATGTATAGGAGACATTTTGTCCCAGATATGAAAAAAATTCAGGC